>NC_086446.1:699290296-699305296 GCF_028390025.1 Pseudophryne corroboree
ACTAATTGTTGTGTAAACCCATATGCTGTTTATCTGATTACCACTGTACATGTATTAATCCTGTTTAATTACACGACTGCATAAAATCGGAGTTTTGACTGGCAACGCTGAATAGACCCTAAAGTTGGCTTTTTCACACCTATATACTGTATACAGAGTTGAGTAATTAGCTGTCTAGACGAGGGTAAGCAATCGACGGCTCTGTGGCTATTGTAGAACTACAAGTGTCAGCATGCGCTGCCAACCAAAGTTTTTTTTTTCAAATAATACATCACAATGTGGGTGCTGTTTGATTGATAAGCTCCAATCACTATATAGACTACCTTTACATATATAGACTACCATTACATAGAGACAGATTGCTTTTGAAAGTTTATTGTTTCAACCTAAATTCTTACTGTTACATTGTATACTGGATACTGTCATATTTACGTTGTGCATACAGTAGGTAGCATATCTGTTTGGTAAAGCTGCTTCAGAAATGGTCCTTATTTATTTGGTTGTGTCATTGCCTAATGTTCCTACATGAACACAGAGGGTTATACTGCACAGCACTGAGGTTCTGAAAGCTATGGCTAATCTCTCATAGGTCTCTGTGGATTTATACTGTGTCACTGGCATTATGTAACCTCATTCTGATTTTATGCAGACATCTATCACTGCTATAGGCACTACAGCATAAGTACCTACCTTACAGCACACTATATATGTTACATGAGTATTATGAAAGGCATAATATTAACCTTTTATGATTCATTAAGTGTTATGTTTACTGTTATTTTTTGTTGGTTACATTTTACAAACTGGTCTTTTCTAGTTACTATTTGATTATTGTTCCCTAATATGTACAAAGTGACTTTTTGGAAATGGATGGAAAGTTGCAAATAACAAATCAGCTAATGGAAAGGGGTTTACTTCAAAGTAATAAAACAATATGTTCTATTACTGTTGTTTCCAATTGTAAAGCGCAAAAAAATTGCTGCGTTATATAATTAACTGTTAATAATATTAATAATAATAACAATAACAATAATAATAATAATAATAATAATAATAATAATAAAAAGAAGAATGGAAACATCCACAGTACCTTTGTAAATACGAATACATTTGGAGAAGGTGACAGAAAATATGGAACAAAGCCCTTAATACTATATCACTATAGAATACCAATGCAAAACACTAATAGTGCATCTAATAATACAGTGTGCACACACCCCCAACTCTGTTTCTGGTGCACAATGAGCAATTAAGTTTTGCTATAACATGGTTTTAAGCATTGGGTTTTTGCTTTTATATTGGTAAGTCTTTAGTTTATTCCCATAGAGAACAGCCTGTGAGGCTGGCAGACACTATGCTGATACTGTTAGCATTATTCAGATCCCAGAAAATAAAATGCATTGATTTTAAAGCACAACAGAAAAGGCTAGAACTATATAAATAGTAATAAATGCATGTTAATAAATAATACTGTATCCAATCTCTGCAAATCAATTGCAGTAAATAATACATTTACTGCAATCATCCTGTAAAAATATCAACACATTATAGAATATAGAAGTTTTGAAGGTGGAAGGCCACAAAGCATTCAAAGTCATTATTTGTGATTTTCACATAAAGATGCAGGCATATTCATTACAATATGACTAGCAGTGCTTGCATGATAATAAAGTGCTGTGAGGTTTCAGAATTTTACTATCACAACACTGGTTGGTGTACATGTTGTTGTGGGTTTCGGTTTAGGGAGGCTGTAGTTCATTAAATTGCTAACTGAATTTTCTATTTTAGGAGAACCCCCAGGGAAATAAGAAAGAAGAAACTGAAAGTCTAGATAATGACTGTGAGGAGGGTCAGAACTGTTTGAGTATTGAGCAGAAAAATAAAGATTCCTCTATAGATGGGTCACAGTGCTCCCCGTCTCCCAATTCCCAGGAAAATCTGGACACAGACATTTCAGAGAATTCTGATGAAGAAGTGGACATTGAAGGTGACAAAGGATATTACAAGTGCACCCACTGATACATGTCTCACAAGGAACCTACAGTATATTCAGCTTGCACTTTAACAGAAGCTGGACTTGGCACCCCTTAATCTCATCATGGGGTAAGAGAAAGAGGGTATGCTATACAGTGCCTTAGCTGCAGTTGAAATAATGGTTTGTCAGGTCATGGTCAGTCTTTTATGTGGGCAGATTTACCTGAGATTTTCAAAATAAAAAGTGAATGTGTTGCCTATGGCAACCAATCAGATACTAGTTTTTTGCGCATGACGTGCAGTCTAGAAAATGATAGCTGGTATCTGGTTGCTATAAGAAACACCTACATTTCCCTTTTAATATATCTAGTAAATCTACACCTGTGACTCTAATTTAAATATTTTTACTTGTAATATATTTGACATATTAATAGTCAATGAGTGCCTACAATAATGTATACATATGGGTCTGTGTAGATCCTGGCTCAACCTCACTTACAGTGCCTTGCCTATAAATAAGAATTAGGCACTATGAAGCTTTATAACCACTGTGGAACTATAAGGCCCAGCAAGGCCTGACTCTATCACTGTGAGTCTTATGAAATAAGACATCATGTTTTCTGTGGTTTATTTTTTTAATAAAGAATTTCCAATAAAAAACTAAAAATAAATGTATTTTGTTTGTACAAAGGGGAGACTGGATACTAAAGCTACACCATAAAGTTTACTGTGTGTATTTTGCATTGTATATATTGTATATTACTTATATATGTTTTTGTAAATGTCATGCGACTGCATACCTCAGGCTGTTTATATGACGTGTAGATATTTGTTTTTCCTAAAACAATGAAAATATATTTAATTTTTTGTGTGAAAGAAACTGTGGAATAAAAGTGAAGTTGTTAAATAAAGACAGCTTAATGAACTAATTTATTCTGAAAGTATCTGTCTATCTATCTATCTATCTATCTATCTATCTATCTATCTATCTATCTATCTATCTATCTATCTATCTATCTATCTAGATATTACTATGGTTCAACATTTTTTATATTGTATCCTAAAAACACAATGGAATGAAAACAGATTTCACTAGATGCTAATAATAAATCTAGTTAACACTGAATCATTTCTCAACCTGGGAGAAAACACGTAAATCTGAGTCACAGCTGCTTATATTGATTAATAGGGATTGTGATGTATTTTAAACATCCAAAACGTTCAGTCATTGACCTCTCTGTGGTTAATACAGGTTATCTTATTTCTCTGAAATGACTTGCTTTCTGGGAATCCAGTTACAAAACAAAACATAAAAAAAATTAAAAATAAATAAAAAGAAAATAGTTTTATATAAATCTTATATTTAAGAAGATAGATATAAATAAATAAATAAATACATTTATACTTAAATATATGGCCAAATAAAACTAAATTACTTTTACATATATCTTTTAACATGTTACAGTGAAGGTCTGGTTAGAATGAGACAATCTGTTTCCCATTACTCATGAGTTTATTATTTGAGTTACTTATAATAAATATTAACATTTTCCTAAACCTACATAGTTAGCTGGTTCTATAAAGACACTTCAGTTGTTTAATAAAAAGAGAACTCCTTATTACTTTACCTCTCTCTCTTTCAAAAAATGATTTTGTGAGCCAATAATTTTCTACCCCACCCACACACGCTATTGTTGCACTTAATTTATTTGTATTATAATAAAGGAGCTAACATTTTTAACTAACCTCCCTCAGTGGAACTGGTACTTTGAAGTATTAAATAAAATATTTTACTCTGGGAACAAACCTGACACATACTTACAGCCCTGCGTAGCTCTGTTGCTACTGAAAGTCTCCAATATTCAATATATTATGCTTGCCTACAGTACTTGTAAACGAACATCGCTTGGACAAGCCCTGATAACTCTGTAACATCTCATTATATATATATATATATATATATATATAGTGGATTATAATCTATAGCACTACTACTACTACTACTACTACTAAAAAAATAATCCTGAGTGTTTAAAACTAAAGTGACTATTGTCCTCCGTTTATAATGATGCGGTGGATTTCATAATTTATTATGACCTTCCCACCTCTCTTATAGGGAAGTAATTGGTTAAAATAATAAACGTTGTGTAATTACAGTGTATATGTAATGAATCACATAATGGACAATCTGCTCTGTATGTAAAAACATATTCATGGCGAACCAATATTTCATTATAAAGCAATGGTTTATTAATCAATTAACGGGCACAATGTTAGAGTATATTTAATGATACATGTACTCAGTAATAGACTGAGAATGGCGATGCAGCAAATGCTATTTATTGCATTTCCTCAAGCAAATTGCATTTCGTTTAATAGTTGCTGCCTCGTTATTAGCTGCATACGATAATAATATTAAGATGGAACATTAGCACCGTTCATATATAGTTGTCCCTAAAATCCAGAAACTTCTACATTTTAATAAATTGCTTCTGTTCCTCCAAAATTTCCCTGAGGTTCAAATCTAGAAATAAAAAGAAATAAAAAAGAAATCACGTTTTAATACATGTATATTGAAATGTAATGCTGCAAGGTATTATAGCATGGTATTAGACGCTCCGTCTAATGTGCTGCCGCTGCGTGTATGGACACCTAGCGAGTCACGTGACGGGGCAGAGCGCTTTCTCGCTGCGACAGGTGCGCAAGCTGCAGTGCGGGGGAGTACATTATCAAGTACTGTAACTGCGTTTTGTTGCTATGTTCTGTATTATGGGAGAGTTTAGCCCTTGTACGCCGGGCACATAAACGTATCACTCCTGTAATAAGGCAGGGGGGGCTTCCTGATTATTTTCCCTGTATCAGTTGAATATAAAATAGTGTTTTGGCTGATAATAACGACAACGGTGTTTACAACACAGGGCTAAATTAACATATATAAAATGTGTCCATGCAAATGAAAATATGTATAGCGTTATTTATTAATGTATTTATTATTTTAGAATCTTTAGGTAGCATATTGAAATGCACATGTATATGGTTGGTCATTATAAAGTCAAAATAAAAAAAATAAGATTCCTAAGCTTTGACATTTGTTCATGCAGCTGTTTTATTTTGAGCTATCTTAATGGCTGGCAAATGACAGATCTGTACAAAAACACTCGGGAATGAAATGAATAAAAATAATCTGCATGTGTGCAGGTTTGTTTTCTGTTGCCTTTGAATGTTTGTTTTGTATTGCATTCATAGGGAAAGATTTAAAATTTCCAAAAAGACAAGTGTAATAAAAAATAAAGTACAAGACACTGGAAAAACGTAGAAAGGTCTTAAAAATAGCTCTGAGCTTTATCAGACCTTTCAAGCCTTTTAAGTCTGAAATCAGGGAAATGCATCTAATGACATTCAGTAGATGTCTCAAACTATGACTATTAGTGAGTTATCAATGGTCAATGTCAGGATGAATTAATATTATTATTATTCTTTATTTATATGGCGCCACAAGGGTTCCGCAGCGCCCAATTACAGAATACATAAACAAATAATCAAACAGGAAAACAGCAACTTACAGTTGATGACAGTATAGGATAAGTACAGGGTAAATAAACATAGTTACATCAGCAGATGACACTGGAATAAGTATCAGGTGGCAGAAGACTGCTGGATGTGGTGCAGTTGAAGATTATTAAAGTAAGAAAGGATAAGCACATGAGGGAAGAGGGCAATGGATTATCTATCTATCTATCTATCTATCTATCTATCTATCTATCTATCTATCTATCTATCTATCTATCTATCTATCTATCTATCTATCTATCCATCCATCCATCTATCTATCTATACATATATATATATATATATATATATATATATATGTGTGTGTGTGTGTGTATATAGATAGATAGATAGATAGATAGATAGATAGATAGATAGATAGATAGATAGATAGATAGATATGAAGATTCTGTGAAGTACCCACTGCGGGTGAAAATACATTTTGCTGGATTTTTTCTATACATGAATTGAGTGCACTTTTTCATATATATATATATATATATATATATATATATGCACTCACCAGTCTTCAGTCTGCATATATTTTACTCAGACTGTCAAACAGGAAAATGTATTAAAATATATGCAGAATGAAGACTGGTGAGTGCTCCCATTTATTTTGTAGCCTGGAGCAAAATTTATTTTGAAAACACAGCTGACTTTCAGGTGTCACTAAAGTCTGGTTGGAGTCCCCCATTACCTTCTTCTATCTAAAGGTGTTCCTGCCACAGATTTTAATTCAAAGAGGTACTGTGCTTGTGCAAAGACTGAAACGGGGCCATTTAATCAGTAGCTCATGCATCAAAGGGTGCAGCTGTGTTTTCAGTTTTTTTTTTTATTTTCAATTACTTCCATTTTAATGTAAAAAGATTTTTAATATAAAGCTATAATTGTATATAAAACAGATGCACCACTCTGCAGATAGCCTTTAGTCAGACAATTGGCTACATTTCTCAGTGTAGGGACAGAGTACTGCAGAGGTGTGGGGTGCAGAGGCTGGGGAATTAAACAGATGCATTTTAATGGAATGTTTAGAGGTTGGACGAAGATCTAATTGCACGTGGAAGAACATTTCAGAGGTTTGGAGTGGGTAGCGGTGATCAGTGAGAAGGAGAGGTGGAAGTCATAAGCAAAGTCATTTATGTGGCAGGGTGTGAGAGTAGAATAGTGGTGGTGGTCTATGTAGGTGAGCAAGAGGTTGAACAAAATGGGGCCAGCAGAGCTGTTAGTAGTGTTGAGGATGGACTCTAGAAGGAGAAGGTGGGAATTCAGTAGACAACTGAGCAGTAGGTTACTATAGTCGAGGCAAGAGATGGTGTGAATGTGAGTGCTAATAACTTCCTGGGTGAGAAATAGCCTGATCATGGAAATATTACGGAAACAGAAGTGGAAGTGGCAGCAGTGGGAGAGAGATTGAAAGAGAGGGCAGAGTCGATGATGACACCCAAACAGGCAACTTGAGAAACAGAAGGACATGGTATTGATAATAAAGAGAGATAGAGTGTAAATAAGCAGTAGGTCTTCCAAGAGGAGATAGCCCACAGACAGCTGGTCATACGGGAGAGGATGAAAGGGGAGAGGAACTCTATGGTTATATCTGATGATGTTCTCATTGTTATAAAGATATTTACAGCAGTGTAATTATGACAGCCTAAGCAGTTGCTATGGGTCTCAGCAGTGTGTGTGAGAGGAATTAAGCAAATGTGTGACCATGTGGTGGAACTGAAAGACAAAATCAGAATTCTACTCAACCATTGCCACTACCTGTGCATTTGTGACTGGGGCGGTATGGGGCCCCTGGGAGCTCTGAGTGGATGTGCATCTGGTTGGAATCTGTTTGATTTTTCCCAACTAATCATTCAAATAAGGGGGGAAAGATTCCCCCCAAGTGAATGATAAGTAGGTGGTCACAAGTCTTCTAACGGCTTGATCTCTATTCCGTGAACTCCAAAATGTGAAAATAAAAATAACAACCACCAATGTGTAGTATTCTCTTGTTTACAAATAGTCTCTATATCAATTGTCTTTATATTGTAGTCTTTAACTCCAGCGTACCAAGACTCACACAAAATAAAGATAATATGTGCTCATAAAGGTATCTGTATCCTTTTTACTTTCAGTCATCCAGTGTCCAATTCATCATAAAATGTGACAATAATATGAAATCTTAGAGTGAAGAATAGTCTGATTGGGAGCGTACCCTCAGACTCACATAAAAAGTGCAAACTGCACACACATCTAGGTTTCTTTGGGGTGTAGCGCACTGCGTACCCGAACTCACACTGCACGAAGTAGGATGACTCTCATAAAGGTATCTTTCAGAAGTTATGATCCGTCAGTCCTTTCTCCTCCCAGAAGTCTTGTGTATTCAGTGTTCGCGTGAAAAAAATTATATACAATAATGTGTAGTACGTTCTTGTAGAACAGTATAAATTCAACAAGAACAATACGGACCTATTCGTACCTAAACACTAAACATAACATGTGCCAAAAAAAGATTTAATTGGTGCCCTTTCTCTTAACTCCTCTGTGTATTGAGGCTACACCACAACGTGTAGAAAAAGACAGTGGAAGAGAGATTTGTAGAAAAAGAGAGTCATATGGGATGCGTACCCCAAAACTCACAGAGAGAATATAGCTGGTAAGTACATCTAGGTATTTTTGAGGTGATTTGTACAGCGTACCAGAACTCACACAATAGGGTGTACGGTGACTCCTATAAAGGTTTCTTTCAAACACTGTTTCCTCCCGACAGTGTTTGAAAGAAACCTTTATAGGAGTCACCGTACACCCTATTGTGTGAGTTCTGGTACGCTGTACAAATCACCTCAAAGATACCTAGATGTACTTACCAGCTATATTCTCTCTGTGAGTTTTGAGGTACGCATCCCATATGACTCTCTTTTTCTACAAATCTCTCTTCCACTGTCTTTTTCTACACGTTGTGGTGTAGCCTCAATACACAGAGGAGTTAAGAGAAAGGGCACCAATTAAATCTTTTTTTGGCACATGTTATGTTTAGTGTTTAGGTACGAATAGGTCCGTATTGTTCTTGTTGAATTTATACTGTTCTACAAGAACGTACTACACATTATTGTATATAATTTTTTTCACGCGAACACTGAATACACAAGACTTCTGGGAGGAGAAAGGACTGACGGATCATAACTTCTGAAAGATACCTTTATGAGAGTCATCCTACTTCGTGCAGTGTGAGTTCGGGTACGCAGTGCGCTACACCCCAAAGAAACCTAGATGTGTGTGCAGTTTGCACTTTTTATGTGAGTCTGAGGGTACGCTCCCAATCAGACTATTCTTCACTCTAAGATTTCATATTATCGTCACATTTTATGATGAATTGGACACTGGATGACTGAAAGTAAAAAGGATAAAGATACCTTTATGAGCACATATTATCTTTATTTTGTGTGAGTCTTGGTACGCTGGAGTTAAAGACTACAATATAAAGACAATTGATATAGAGACTATTTGTAAATAAGAGAATACTACACATTGGTGGTTGTTATTTTTGTTTTCACATTTTGGAGTTCACGGAATAGAGATCAAGCAGTTAGAAGATTTGAAAGAAGGAGACATCAACGTCCAAGAAAGAGAACAAAGGGACGTGTGTATATATATTTGGTTATTGCGCTGAGTGTGTAGGAAAGGCTTAACATTCTTGTATTGTATTCTTTGTTTTAAATGTGGTGACATTTATTTAAGCCTTTAACACCTTAGCTGCATTGCGCCTGGCTAGTCATCTCTCCAAATCCATTTGAATCTCTAGGTGGTCACAAGTGTCCACCTTCTTTTGCCTCCAGGACAGCAGACGTTTCTTGTCTGCAACTATGGTTACTCACCAGGACCTCCAACTACACACCAGTTGATCCTCTGACCACAAAGGCCTGCTGTAGCTCTGGCCGCAGAGTCCGGGCACCTCCTCACTGAGCTCAATGTCAATCCAGCTGCAGGAACCAGTGACCTTCTCATCCCCTCCATCTCACTCCAGCCGCAGGGTCCATTACTAACCTGGGCCACCCTGTCAGTATGGGATCCCAGGTATCAGTAGAGTTGGTGCGATAGGGGTGGGTGATCAAGAGCAAAAAGTCTGCAACAGTTCATCCCTGCAGGGGCTGTCCTGTCAGCTCTCCCCCCCCCCCCCCCCCTCTACATATACCTCCTCTCACCTCTAACTACGCCAGGCATGTCAGAATGTTATGCACCCTTCATCAGGGTAACTAGTTGGCTGGTTGGAATGATATCGTTCTGGTGTATGGCCAGCATTAGCTTTTCTTCAGACTAGGAGAATGGGAGCTATTTGATAATAGAATGCTATTATCATTTGTTTCTTTTTTTTATATACTGAGGTCTTAATGCCTGTATCAGAAAATTAAATATGTGCATCCAAAAATGTATTGTTTGCTCATCATATGTTAAAGTCAATTAAATTGGACAATCAGAATGGTTGATGTCATTCACCATAGTTAGCAATGTATGACATGGACCCATCCAAATGAGGAAAATGTCATGTATATGATAATGATAACTAAATAAATATATACTGTCTGTAGATAGAATTCAGGAAATGGTTGTATTTAAAAATTGACATGTAAGCATGCATTTGCATAAGATGGCTAAACCCATAGCAGTTCCTTTGATCTGCAAGTAATATTTACCCTCAATGCAAAATAGTTCCAGTGCAAAATTTATTTCAGGCCCTCCTGTCCATTAGAATGGCATGTACTCTTTTAATACCTTCTTGGTGTGGAATGCATGTATATAGACTTGTCACATCCAATGTCATGAGTAGACGAGGAGTAGAAATAATTGGTAGTCCATGTAATGCAGTGATAAAAGTTGTATTATAACGAAGGTGCTTAGGTTTCTTAACAATGCAAGGTTGACGCAGTGAATGCACATATTGCGCCAATGGCTGATTCAAGGAACCAACTAATGGGTGTCCCTAAGGTTTTTGAAGACTTTTATGAATCCCGGGCAAGGTGTACAAGTAGGCCCTCTCTAGGATGTGGAACCTGTAAAAAATTGGCTAGATCTTTGCTGGTGTATTTATTAGAAAGAACCTAAAATATCACTTCATCTGTCTACCTTTTAAACACTGCAGTAGAATCCTCTGTCAGTAGTTGATACAGTAAGTGACCATGCAACTGAGTTGTGAAAGGATTCATTCCGGTGATCAGCATAATCCTACTACAGCACCCACATTATCTGCTTTTCGGATTACTATTTCTTTTAGTCCTCAAATCTTGGGTGGCTGCCATCTCATCATTTGTTAAATTAGGATGATTTGTATCCACAGTTTTGACCATGTTATTGACCACACATCTATAAAAAGTTTTTATGAAAGAATTATTAGTCTGAGGGTCAATAGACCCCTACCCAATCTGAGTCGTTCAATATTCCGTTGTGTTGTGGTGGGGCCAAATATACATCTTTTTGAAGAATGCTGGTTTCAGCAGGATTTAATGTGTAACTGGACAGATTGTATATCAAATGTTCTTGTTTTTGCTCTTTTGGTACTTCTTCTTGGGCATCTGTGTTTGTGTTCTGGTGACTGTTCCAAAAAAAAATAGCCACAAGAAGAATTAGTAGGTTGGTCCTGAGCAGTGTAATCCATTTCACTAAATAAAGAGGCAGTATTAATAGTATCTTTTTCTGTTGTCAGCTGTCCACGTGGTTGTAGATTGCATCTTTGAAAATGTCTGCATGCATATGGTTTATTCTCTTCTGTCCCCGTCAACGGGCGGTATACCCGTTGATCCGCATAGTCCTGCTTGACCTTAAATAATTTGTATTTTTTTAAATCAAGCAGGTCATTGTGGTGTTTGTCAATTTGTTGCTTAACTTTAGTTTGCTAGTCTTGGAATTGGTCAGAAATTTTAACTGTCACAATATGTGGTTCAATAATAGAAATATCTGCCTTGGTCTTCTTTACTTCTCTATTGGATTCTTCAATTACTAGGAGCATAAGATCCATGGAGCATTTGTTCAGAACTGTGATCCATTTATGGCAAAAATCAAGGTTTAGGCTTCCAATAGTCATATAAGCCCCTAAAAGTTATTTCATGTGGGCAAAACAGAATGAACATTTAGGAAATTAATGGCCCTACAGGTTCAGCTATATAAAAAAAAAGCCTTACTTACAGGAATAAATGAACAACTGGTCACTGATCATTGTACTGAATTGAGACATTGTATTAATTCCATTAAACACATGATAATTGATCATATTCCAATGCCCACACGAGGTGGGGATTGTTCCAAGATGTTACTCAGACTGGAGACGAGATGGGTTTTCAAACTTAAGATGCTGAATCCTCTTGGACTCAATCAACAACAAGTTTTCTCTTGTTTTCTTTAATTTCACCCCATTTCCTAATGAATATGTATATATTCCAGTTTTGATATATCAGTCTGTTTTTTTAACTTTATCATATATCACTTTTTTTTACACTTTGGTTAACCTTGCATAGATTTTGAACAATATACAACTGGGGAGTCCAACTGTTAAGAATAAATATTTCCACAAGGGTGCAGTTTACATGTGCTCACTGGAATTCACATTGATAACATTACATCAATATTAACGGTATATATTTAAACACTCATTTTCCCAACACATCTTTCCTCTGCCAATCGTTATCTGCTGTTATATAACCAAATTAGTGGGTATTATTGCAACTTTTTTGACATGGTGTGAAGCTTATATGTGCCTCTTAAACGTCATCACGGTTTTGCTATTGTTATACATACAGTATATATAGCTTCCGCATTTAGCACAGTTCTTGATTACCACTGTCATTTATACAGCTGCACACTAATACCCCTTTCATACCGCAGCTTTAACCCGGTAAATTGCCGATTTTTCAGCCTTCCTAAACGGTTCTAGCTGTGATATAAAAGGGCCACCTTGAATTTACCGTTTTCAAAATACTGGTATTTTGAAACGGTTAAAAAGCAGGGTCCTACTTGGTTCAGAACCGTTTCACTGTGCAGTGTGAAAGGCTCAGAAACGGTATTTCCAAGCCACAGAAGGTGATAGGCTGTCTCCATGTGTGATGTCACCAGGCAGAAGCAGGTAGCTGGAGGAAAAACACATCAGACACATGAGAGTGAGTTTAGAAGCGTTTTCTTACTGCAAATATATTATACAATGGCAACTTGGAGTGATGAAGAGGTGAGGGAGCTGCTAAGAATCAGAGGGGATGAAGAAATCTGCAGACAAATAACTGGGACAGTCAAGGATGCACTCATATATAAAAACATGGTTAAAATGCTTCAAGCTGCCTGGTTCCATCGTACGACTATCCAAATTATTAATAATTAATTAATTAATAATTATTAATAATGTGTGGGCCAGAAAAGTCCATTTATAATGACAACCACTATTTTCTATGGGTGAAACGGGTTCAGTGTGAAAGGTACCAAAACGGTAATGAAATGGTAATATACTGGTTACAACATGCGATGTAAAGGGGGTTTAAGTGCTCAGACCCGTTTTAAGAACCGTTTAAAGAACCGTTTCAAAAGCAGGTTTTGCGATGTGAAAGCAGCATTATTGGGAGTTTGCTGTGATACAGGTACAGGGGTGTAGCCAGTACTTAGTGGGCCCCATAGCAACATTTTGATGGGTCCCCCATCCCAATGCTTCTAGAGAGACACCTCTCCACAGCAGTTGGAAATGTTATGCCCCCTAGTAGCGCCCTAGTTTATTTTATGAACCATAGTAGTTCCCTAGTTCACAATATGTCACACTGTAAAGCTACCAGTACACATTATGCATCACAGTTCCCCCAATACGCATTATGACATTACAGTGCCTCCAGTACATATTATGACACATTACAGCAGTGCCATAACTACACATTTTGGTGCCCTGTGCCAGAAAGAGAATTGGTCCCCCCCCCACCCCCCATATTTGAAATAGGGATAAGGCACTCCACAAATAAAGGGACGTGACATAGTGGGGAAGGGGCATGGACAAAGAACAGTACCAATTTACATTACACTGCACAGTAGTGTCCATTATCCACATTACAACGCACAGTAGAGCCCCTTATACACATTACACCTGACCACACAGTAGTGTCCGTTATTTATATTACACCACAAAGTTGTCCCCTTATACACATTACACCAGACAGCAGAGCCCCTTATACACATTGCGCAACAGTACAGCCACTTATAAACATTACATCTCTAAGCAAAAGCCCTTTGTGCATGTTGCGCCAGACAGCAGAGCCTATGATAGATAGATAGATAGATAGATAGATATAACATATACAAGGATAAATCACTCAGATGAAGTTAGTCCTAATAAAACAGTAAATTCACTGTGCATTTTTGGTAATAATAGTACAAATCAAATAATAATAATAATAACACTATCTGCTTACACACAAAAGAAATATAACTTGCAAACACTCCCCAATATGTTGATGTACAAACAGCGCTTTCAGGTAACAGTTTAGGTGCAATTATTTGGTGTCATATTTCAGCAAAAGAAACACATTTTATTACCTGCAGACATGTCATATTACAGCAAAATACAGTATACCATATGCATGCACAAGGACTTATAATAAACACAAAAAACTTAAATAAAACAGTACTTAGAGGGAGGGCAAAGGTGTGCGTACTATATGCACCAATGCCTCACAGTTAAAATTAAAAACACATAAACAACCAAATCCCAAGTATAGCCATTGGTGAGGCATTTAATGAGTGTCTCCAGACAGCAATCCAGAACATGGCACACAGGCTGAGAGATATACAGTATGAAGTGACAGGCACATACTCTGAAGTTTCATATGACAAAGTGTCTGCAGCATAGGGGGGAGAGGAGCTCCGATGACCGCCTGCACCCCCAAGTTACGGCCCTGAGTGTGGGTATGTAATGGGAGGAAGTAGCACCGTAATGTAATGTGGGGAGGTAGCGTAGTGATGTAGTGCAGGAAGGTAGCTTAGTGATGTAGTCTGGAGAGGTAGTGCAATAAAAAAGTGTGGAGATATAGTGAGGGGAGGTAGCATAGTGATATACTGCAGGGATTTAGTGCAGTAATGTAGTGTGAATAAGTATCATAGTGATACAGTGTGGGGTTGTAGTGTGGGGAAGTAGCACATTAATGTAATGTGGGACAGGGCCGGTTCTAGACCTTGTGGCGCCCAGGGCGAAAGTTTCCCTTGGCCCCCTCCCTGACAGGCAAAACAGGGTTAGTGCGCGTCATAGGAGCGCAACAAAAAATAGGGAAGGGGCGTGGCCACAGTTATGCCCCCTGTAGCTGTGCCCCCTGTAGTAGTGGCCCCAGTAGAGTAGTGCCCCCTGTAGTTGTGCCCCCTGTAGCTGTGCCCCCAGTAGTTGTGCCCTCTGTAGTGTTGCCCCCTGTAGCTGTGCCCCCTGTAGCTTTGCCCCCTGTAGCAGTGCCCTCAGTGTTGTGCCCCCTGTAGATGTACCCCTGT